>NW_021134639.1:0-712 GCF_004193835.3 Ostrinia furnacalis
GGACACACGCTTCCCAGCCAGTAAGGCTGTTGTTGCTGCTGCATTATTAGACTGTAGGTTTATGAAGCTTGGAGAAGTTGACCTCTATCTGACTGCTAACGAATTAACTCCAGCTGGTTTTTTGGCAGAATATACCAAATAATTAATCCCGTACTACGAACATATTCAACCATTATTACACCAGGAGGGTCCCCAGGAAGAAGCGAGTACAACGGGACTATTCCACATCTCGTTCCCACCACTGCAACTCCTGTGTAGCCAGGATCTACAGCTTGACCGCCACAAAAACCCAACCAATGAAGGTCAAGAAGCGAGTACAAGTAAAGTTTTAATACTTTCCCAACTCTCGCGCAAATACAGCATGCAACACAGTTCAACATGGTTCCGGCTTCGACGATGCTGTTGACCAGGAAGCTTGGAAATACCTAGCTACTGCTGATGCTGCGGAACTTGATGACGGGGACATCTTGTCCTACTGGCAAACCAGACAATCTGCCTACCCGCCTTTATCGTCATTCGCTCAGGCTTTGTTATGCATTCCAGCAACCAGCACTCCGAGTGAAAGAGTGTTTTTGGTTGCTAGATTGCTTTTAACAGCCAAAAGGTCCCGGCTCAGTCCATTTAGGGTGAATAAAATAATTTTTGCGCACGACAAATATAAAAGTTGCAAACAAAATATTTCTGTCAAGAAAATTCGTTGAGTCAACTTCTT
>NW_021134640.1:0-17087 GCF_004193835.3 Ostrinia furnacalis
AATAACATTAAATTTCCGCTGACATTTTACCCCTTAAATATGTAGGTATGTATTAAGAAGCATTTGGTTCAAGATACAAAGAACTGTGTCTAACCTAACCTATATTTCTGTGAGAAACGCTCAGTAGGAAGGTAATTACTAATTACTTTATTTGTTTACCTAAATACACTTTTGGTTTTCATATTCAACGCTAAATCACATTCAAAAATACAAAACGAACACGTCAACAATTCTCCGAAACTCAGATTTTATGATAAGTTATGTGGGCTGGCGGAAATGTGCAGAAAGCGAGACGTTAATTAACTCATTAGCACTAATTGAGTTCGCTGCGGCCCCGACCTTGTGACCTGAGGATCTGGAATTTACATAATGAATGGGTCACATCATCAGTCAACAGAAAAAGGTCCGAATTTTAACAAATATTTGCGCTCATATTATGTTTCAACGAAATGCGCCTCCATGGTTTTTTTTATCCACAACGAGGAAGCTCTTGGCCTGTATCTTACCTGATGGTAAGTGACGATCAGGCCGAAGGTGGAAGCTTGCTTCACCCGGAATCCTCAACCACGGAGGAACTTGCTATCTCACCTCGTAACTGACGGAACATAACAATGCTGTTAACATTGTTGTTATGGCGACAGACTTAGGTAAGATGGTGGTAGCTAGCCAGGCGGACTTGGAACAAGCCCTACCACCAACCAAACAGAACAGAAAAATCTGCCCCCACTGGGAATCGAATCCGGGACCTCTGCGTCTGAAGCAGGTGGTCTTGCCACTAGACCACAGAGGCGGTTATTCGTCACCAAGATCATTAAATCTCCACTGCAATAGCATGACCCTCTCTAATTTACTATAGGAAATGGAGGATTTATTCTACTCTTTCCTATGCTGGCCAGACGGGTTAATGATGCCTGATTTAGCGTATTTATCCCTTATTCGCTTACAACATCCACCTGAACAGTAGGAGTGAACAAGACCTATTCTTCTCTAACTGACCTAACGGATAAATGCACAGATATGGATAGATGCAGCATGTGAAAAAATTTGTATGAAGCCGAGCGTGCCACTTTTTAAACGTCATTAACCCATTTAGCCCTACCGTACCCTATGTGGTACGGTGTCTTTTTGAAAATATTTCGAAGTACCAAACTGTTGTTAATTTGTAAAAATGATTGTGACGGTAAGCTTAAAGTGATAATTTTACATAAAAATATTTTAAAATATGTTTTAACAAGTGGTTTCGGAAATATTTATGAAATTCCTCGACAGAAAACCAAAAAAATATTTACAATGTATTTAAGAACGTATAATTTCTTATTACTCATGGTAAATTATATTATTTATCAATTTTATTTTAAAAATAGAGTACAATAGATATCATGACTACAAAAAAAATATTATTCCGATTATTTTTATACGGTTTATTCCAGTCTAAAATAGGTGTACCATATAAGGTACAGTAGGTCTATGCATGAGCAAATCATGCTAAAAATATAATTAATATTTATTAGTTTTGTTTGTTTTAGGCTATTGATGCTTCACTATATTGCCACAACTCATGAAAAATTTGATAATTTCAGCAAACATAAAGCAGTCTTGGTATTTTTCTACTGCTGTCTTATCAGATGACCCCTAATGATGATCAGTTGACGAAGATTTAGGCAATAAAGATATTGTCAATGTAAATAATAGCCCTCAGAGTTTTCTTGGATGGATTTGCTAAATTTCCATCATCGTGTTGCTAAATGCGATTATGGATAGCACTAAACGTAACAAATCAGAAGAAGCCAGGTCTTCTTCAGCTATCCTCACTAACTTAGGAGAAGGTAGGAAAAAAGAACCAAATGTGGTTAGTATCACAGAAAACGTCTTACAAGAAATGCCAAGTGTGATACTAGTGATCATGTGATTTTATTTTTATTTTATATCATACAAAATTAAATAAAAATCTTCTTTGAACAACGACTATGTTTTGCTTGCTTATAGACCTACTGTACCCTATATGGTACGGGCTCCCCACGGCCCCCTATTTATAGATTATTTTTTTAAATATTTTTTTCACGATTTTTAGGCTTCCCTTTGTAAGTTTTTGCTGAAAAAACGATATTCATCTACAAAAATAATTATCGGTCCAAATGGGTTAATGTCATTTTAGCGAATTTTAGTGATTGCCGCAACGTAAAAATAATCGTATCATCGTACTGCATTCGCAAAGTCATCGAAAAATATCGTGTGACTCGATTCGACAATTAATTAATTCGGATAAAACTGATAATTTGTTAAATAAAAAACCAAAAACATCTTTATTTACCTTTTTAAATAAATTAATTCTTACAAATCATCAAATCTTGTTATTTTTTTTACCCTACCAGCGTTTCAAGACAAAAATTTGTCAAGGGCATGAATACATGGATTAGTGTGTGTCTTATTGTTATGAGTAAGTAGGTACGGTTCCTTGGGATCGGTATGAGTGCACCACATACAGGGACCATGGTTTTTAACTCTTAAGAGTACATCGCAGGATACGTATTAAAAACAATGCTACTTTATACTTCTTCTACTGCTTTATTCTAATTAATTATTTGTTACTTGTGCTTGTATTACAATTCTCAATCCGCAAATAATTTCTTCTTTCTACCGTGTTCGTACTACTGTCCTCGTAAAATCATCGTAACCGATTGTTGTAATCGGATTACATGAACATCACTCGACCATGTATGTCCATTTGGACATATCGGAATGGCACGATCAACTTGCTGTATCTACTCTAATCCATATCTGTGGATAAATGTTACGGTTAGTACGAATAGAAGGGTTCAAATCAATTATGATCTTCGTTTGACCCCCCATAGCCAAGGCCGCGACCTTGCGACCCGCGCGTCCCGCGAACACCGGCGCACGCGCATCGGGTCCCGTTACGCGCGTAACGGAATGCGCGACGCCCCATTGGCTGGCCGGTTGTAGGAGGACTGAGTAGGGCTGCAGTGTCCGAGTAAACAAAATCAAAGAATCAGAGCACAAGCAAATGAATTTGATCAAAGCAGGTGTTAAAGTTGGATTACTACATACCAAAATATAGCTTTTAATTAGGTACCTATCTAGATTGCTCGTGGTCCTTTAAAAATCACATATTTATACCTTTAGATCGTAATTAATCTGCCTAAACTAAAATGAATTTAGGGGAGGCTATGTTCAGCAGTCCTATGGCTGAAATGATGAAGATGATGAACTAATCTGCCACTAAAAAATGAAGTCTCCTCCTTATTTAATTCCTGTTTCTTGGCTTTAAGACTAATTACTTCTGATGAGGACTTCTGGATTTCAGAAGAGATAGATAAAAATTTTTGAGTGTGCCACAATTAAGGACAACAATAACTGCAATAAACTGTTCCCAATTACTTTACTTACTAATACTAATATCAAACGAGATTATCTAATCGAGATAATCTTCTGCCTCTCATTTGCAGTACACTAACTCCATCTATCATAAAATCTGCCTGTACATTATGGATCCACACACCAGCCCTGCCCAACCGCACGCTAGAGTAAACACGCCATTAACAATTCAAATGCGCGGGCGCAGGTCAAACGCGCTGACATGCGATTTTTTCGGACGAAGAATTTCTCTCTGTATTTCCGCTTCGGCAAGCTTGGTGTAACGAAGCGAGAAGGTATAATAGATCTATGATTTAACAAATTATTTTTATAATAAAAGGTTATGAGTGATGTTCAGATCTAACAAGATGACACGAGAGAAGTTTACATTTTTATTNTCTTATTATTAAATCTTATTATTATTATTATTATTTGGAAAGTGACGATAATAAGAAGCTAATTGACTTTACAGCAAGTGTAAAAATAAGCTTACTAAGGCTGAGGTGCACCACCTAACTTTGACCGTAACTTCAACTTTGTATGGGGTTTGGGAGACTTTTAAGTAAGATGGTGCAACCCTGCCATTGGCTTCTTACTTTAACTTTGTCAAATTTAGGTGGTGCAACTCAGCCTAAGAATTATTAACTTGGGATAATCTTCTAGTGCAGTTAACACAAACCTTATTGAAAATAAAGCCACAAAGAAAGAATGAAATAAACATGGCTTCTTTCTTTCTTTGTGGCTTTATTTGACACCAAAAACATAATTAATACTAGGTGCGCACAGTCACCATGTTCATCATCAAAATGTTTCACCTATACTGTTAACTATATTTCTATCTCCACTTAATCGGCTTCCTACGGCGTCAAGTGCCCTACAATACAACTAGGTGGTCTTGCCCGTAGCGCGTTATACAAGCCTTACAAGCTCTCGAGCTTGTTCGAGACGTGATTAAATACAACGTAATTTCGATCTCATTGTCGGTAATTGCCGAGGCCCTTCCGTTACCCGGCTCGGGGCAATCGTCAGGGCTGGTGAACACAAGGACTTCATTTTGAATAACTCCTTTGAATTTGCCCCTTGGGAACGGTATCACGCATCATTAAACGGGATAGCGTGCTTGCAAAATATTTTAAGGATGAAATTTGATGGTAGTAAAAGTTTTAAATCCTATTTAATTATCCTATCAACCCTATAGCTTTGTTCATCTTAACAGCATTTAATAAAGTTTTGACAAAAAGAAACAGCATTCTAGCGACTGTTTCATATGGATGGTGCCAGAGTGTACACTCTACAATTTATGATATTTAACTACAAACTAGCAATTGACCAAAACATAGTATGTTTGCAAAAATATTTCTGTAAATATCTGTAAGTAAAAGTTACATATCCGAACTATCACCATAATATCCCAACAGTTTTATGTACGAGTACCTACCTAAAACCTACAAATAATGAATATTGTTGTCCTTAAAGTGTTGGCAGCCCTGTCAAGGGCTCGTCGCCCATGAATGAATGCAACTGCATCGACTTGCATCTAACTGATCGCATCGCAGCTTGAATTAATAAATCTATCCTTAATGAAACGCACTGGAGCGCACATAGACACAGGTGTGACAGTTACAACCAATACTTATAAAATATAACCTTTCTCTACATAAAATAACGTTTATTTGTATACCTGTAACGTGCTACATAAATAACGCGTATATGTATAATTTACACTACAAGCTGCTAATTAATAAGTAAATTATGTAAACTACCGATTAGCAGCTAAACTAATAGCAAGGAAAAAAACTAATTCACATTTAAGTTTGCGATCAGTTTAGTTCTAATTATTATATCTACGCGTTCTTATTAGAGACCTAAGTTTATCAATCAAAGAAAATTATAGTAATGGAGGTATTTAAAGATACCCAATTTCATACTACTTAGTTACTACGTGGAATTTCCTCGGGATTTTGGGAAATGTGAAGTTTCTTTGGCTTAGATTACGCTAATCAACAACTACTAGATAATGGAAATGAATCATTAAGTAGGAATCTGCTTTAAACATCACCTTACTAGGTATTACTTTTATTTGCCTTTAATTGAGTTGATTCTGCGAATGAAACGCCTCTTAATGATTTATTTCAGCCAATAATTATATCACAAAAGCCTACTTAACGAGTTCCACGTGTGAAAGCCGTCCGCCGGTCCCCTTCGCTGGAAAGGGTTGGGTGATGACCACACTCGTCAAAACGTCCGAGAACCTGTTGCGAGAGGAATGCGGTGGCCGATCAAGAAAGTGCTGCGGCGATTGCTTTCTTAATGCCGAATAATCGAGCCGGCTCTACAGCGGAGGTAGGAATAGAAGGCTGTAAGATCATAATAGTCAAGCTAAGTAGTAAGCAAACGGGACATTCTTCTTTCCCACCAAAGCTCATATTCAGGTAAGATATAATTCCAATCTAATTTAGAGTCCATTGCGAGAGACGCAGTACCGTTTTTGTCAACAAACTATCACTCACATCGTTTAATGACATGATGAGCCAGATAAATGAGTCGTTCTTCATAATTTACAGACATATCTCGTACTTCGTCTTAAGTAATTTGAGGAAGATCTTCATGTACCAAACATCGATTAAGCTCTATAATATCTCCAATCAGAATGAGGCTATGACGACACCATATTAGTCTGAATGCACATTAAGTCTGAGTACATATATTATATTATACAGAGCAGTTCTTCTTAGCCTTCGTGTCTTATGTGGCGATCTTCGATTGCTGTTTTAGAGCCATTAATGGAGCTCCACAACAATCGGTTGCACCACGGAAGGCCGAGAGATTCTCCACATTCCATCGATTACGTCAGAAGCGATCAGATTGCGATGCGTGTGAGATAACTTAGAATATTGGAAAAAAAAATATCCAACGACCACACACATATCTAGCCGAAAATATACAAAGATAGTACATAACTATGGGAACCAATAGAGAGATAAGACAAAATAATAATACTTAACTTATCTTAAGAGGAAATATTTAAGTACTCTGTTACTTTATTATGAGGTATTAATATAAAAACAGACACCATTAACCTACAAATATCATTAAGAATAAATTGATACGCACATTTGAATGCGCACTTTATTCAAATAAACAGGAAAGACAAGGACACCAGTTATTTGATAGACGCTAATCTGTGATATGACAAACAATCGTATTAAAATATCAGATTTTATGTAAATTAGAGCTATTTATTTTATTATAGTCATAGTACAGCGTAAGGTCGACTAGTATGTAAGCAGAAATACTTACAATTGTCAGTTGAAACTGGCACTGGAACTAATGGGCAAGTATAATTTGGTTGTTTAATTTTAATTGCTCAATAATCAGGTTTCCATAATCTGTCCATACAAAACAAATGCGAGTCACTTGCTTAAGATTTAAGCGCCTTTTTCGTTAAGACCTTCAGAGCTTGGGGTCCGAATGTAGACTCCTCGAATCATTTTGCCAATTTTTTTTTCTGAAAGAAAAATGTGGAGTGCTTTTCTCGCTCAAAGTCATCTGTAAAGTGTTCAAAAAGTGAGACACACTTTTGTTTAATGTATAAAGTTCGCTTTTAGTTTTTTAATATTTATATTAAATTTACATCTTATTCAGATTGGGCTTTTGTATTGTACTGAACAAGATGTGATGGAAAAATATCAAAACGCACTCTACTCTCTATTCGTGAATTGTGTGATATAATAACTCTTTGTACAGTTTATTACGTTTACCACTTAAATTATTATGATTGTCATTGAAACTGCAATTTGCGTACGACCAAGTAGACATTAGAAATCGTTGATAACGTTTTAATTGGTGTACGTACATGCTAGAAATGTTAACAATTAGTTTGTCAATGCAGATTGAAAACGCATATTAGTTGGATCCTGCTGAAATATGGTAATTCTGACTAATTGTATTATGTTCTGACATAGAGATGGACAGCACGCGAGATGATCCGAGCTGATAGAAAGCGGCTACTATCGCCCTTGGACATAATAATTCTTCTTCTGGTCGTGCCGACAATAAACCTAAACAGTGTCAGCCCAAATTCAGCTACAAGGTAACTATGATAATTAGTATTAAATTAAATGCTTTACACTAACATAGTTATAAACTTCACTCCCATTCAATGTGGTCGTTTAGCAAAGATGTTTTTACACTTTTGTAGGTCTAATTCAACTAGGAATAGTGCAAAGCGTTTTGTAGTCGTCGTTTTTTAGTCAAATGACGTCCACTAATGGACAAAGGCCTCCCCCAAGGTTTTCCATAATGAACGGTCCTTTTGTAGTAGCGAAATAAAATTGCATTTCTAATACTGAAACTAAACTCATAGAAAAGAGTTATTAAAGATAAAAATAAATATGCTGGCTGTCAGTTTTAGAAGCAGTATCGAGCTCACTGGCCAGTTAAGGCCACCTAACGCTACCTGTTCCGCTATTAAAACAATCGCCTACCACCGTAATAATAGAACAAAAACCACCTTCCCGAGCGTGACGTAACCGAGGCGGCCTCAGTATTGTCACTCGATTGTTTGCCAAATCCTAGAATCGATTGTCGCGACTCGATTGTTTCGAGCGATATAATTGGCGGAAAACGCAATTTATTCAACTGGACGTGTAAATTGACAATTTTAACGCGTGTCGACTCAATTTGAAATGGGGAGAACAAAACAAGATAAATTATACAGATTTATCTTCACATCTAACGTTATGTAATAAGTAATTTTCAAAGATGAGCTAATAAATAGGTAAGTAAATAAATTAAACGCACGCAAGCAGTGATGTCATATCACAAAATTGATCCATAAATTAATTGATTTTGATGTAAAAATTGGTAAAGTTTTGGCTAGTATTACCTACCATGTTTTGGGCTCGTATGCTCAATACAAACTTTTCTGAGTTTACGAGCACATACTCGTAAAATTCAAGTCTGATTGGTAGTGATATATGGACTAATCTATTAGCTTTTTGAGTGCAGTTATAATGTGAGTGGCAATGCCATGCCATTTCTTAATGGGTCCTTTTAACTACAAGGCTGTCAAAATTCTGGCCTTTCTTATTCTACAGAGCCAGGGTGAGTCTTCTGGGTTTTTCTCGAATGAACAAGCAATGTTTCCCCGAAGCACTTGTGTCGTAACGGTGACATTTGCGTGACGACCTTCATGCTTGGACCTCAACCTGTTCCACACCAGTTGTGGGTGCGCCGCTCTGTTTTGGACAGAACATGATTTTGTTTTATGTAAGAAAAGTGGCCTGATGTCTGGTTTTACGCAAAGTTAAAACTTTCATCTGGGTAGTCATTTACCTACTTGGTTAAAACAATCTCTTATGGCTCAATCTCAGGTTTTATAGTAGAGTCAAGACAATAATTTGAGAAATGATTCAAAGTTTTTGCGACTATAAAAAACTAATAATTATGAATGACAAGAAAATACCCTCAATTCGAAGAGGGTTTCCTCTTAGAGCCGTAAGTATAAATGATTTTAACGAGTTTTACAGTGACAACTCGTCAGTACGAGCAATTTACATGAATTTAACATTACACTAAAATACCGTGAGGCCTGATCCCGTTCGAACTGAGCGCCACAAATTTAAGTTAATTACGAAAATAATCGCCTCTCTTAAATAAAATACTTAAACCGACGAAAATGTTCCAGAGAAACGCAGAAAGATTTATTTTAAAATGTTTTCAGAGGAGTTATTACCGAGCTTAATAATTGCTGTACAAAAACACCTACCTCATTAATCTTTGGTGATATTTTAGAAAGAGGTTTTGTAGTTGTACAAGAAAAAAATATTTTCTCTGTATCTACCATTTCTTCAAGCAGCACAAATTGCTAATACTAGGTTTTGTTGATTTAAGAAAATCAACCATTCCAATTTTTATTTTCTGTATCTTGAAACACCTTTTCTTAATTTTGTGTCCGTTGCCGTTCTATTAACGCGTTAAATAAAACAGGTATGTGTAAACCTGTGAGTGGAGACTACAGTAAGTACTTTCTCCAGCAAATTGCTCTGAGAGTGCAGACAATTAATATCGCAGACCAATCCGGGTTATTAGGTTTGTTAGGTGGTTCCAATTAGCCCAGCCAGACACATACGCCATTAGACTTCTCTGTTAATGTCTAGCGTGTTATTATACTCTACTATGTTTCCGCCCGCGGCTTCGCCCGCGTTTCTGTCTGTCACAGAAAAACTTTATCGCGCGCGTCCCTGTTTCAAAAACCGGAATAAAAACTAACCTATGTCCTTTCCCGGGACTCAAACTATCTCTATGCCAAATTTCATGAAAATCGGTTCAGTGGTTTAGGCGTGAAAGCGAGACAGACAGAGTTACTTTCGCATTTATAATATTAGTATAGATTAATATAGATAAGAGCTTTACACGGATTATCCAGTTTTTTTCTATCTTAGCTACGATTGGAATGGGTAATAAACGGGATGAAAGTTTTCTTGACAGTAAACAATAACACTGCTAATACAAGTACGAGTATTTGTACAACAGATTTAAAACCATACCGATTTATGTTTATTTGGATAATTATACAAAATTACTAAATAAATTACCCAATCGCTTGAAAGGCCACGTTACACCTACAAGGTTACCACATCTTACCAACCAGAGAAAACTTACCATCTCGTGTATTTACCCAAATGAATGCCATAATTCTAATTTAATTACCAGTTAGTATGTTAACTGATGACTATCACCGTGTTTAGCCGATTGATCAATGTAATAAACAAATACGTTTCGAAACGCTTGGGAAACGAAGTTACGTTGGTAGCAATCATGCGATGATAACTCATGCGCATTGTTCCATAGAGCATGCGCGTGCCACAGACTATATTACAGTAGGCTCAGACTTTGTTAGTCTCTCTTAGGTCTTGGGTACTGTAAAACTAGGGATAACTCTAGCTACAGTTGATGGGCACATAGGGACGTGCAGTGCGTACTGAAAAGTGGTATTAAGCAAATAGTGTAGTAGTTAGGGAGGCGAGGTAGCTAAATGGCGTAATTCAACGGCGCCGTCGAGACCTATCAAAATCGAAAGATAAAATAATTTCGAAAAGAAAAGCTCGTATGGCAAAAACCATTTTAGCGGTGGGTTTGGCGTGTACGGTTTTTCAAAAATGTTAATAAAAACAGTTACTTGGGCATTCTCGAGCGCGTCAGATATTCATACTACGTATGCCCCGAGTGCCTCTGATAACAACGGTATACTAATCTGCCGGTTTGTGTGGTGGGGGTAGGCATATAAAGTAGTCAAAAATGAAAAAAAAANCGAGCGCGTCAGATATTCATACTACGTATGCCCCGAGTGCCTCTGATAACAACGGTATACTAATCTGCCGGTTTGTGTGGTGGGGGTAGGCATATAAAGTAGTCAAAAATGAAAAAAAAAAATTACTCGAGATGCAAAAAAAAAAAGTTTTTTTGATATACTCGAGCGCGTTAGATTTTCATAGGGGTGGTTTATCTCGGTATCCTGAAAGCATATTTTTTTAATCTGACAAAAATGTATGTGGGTTCTCTTAATCTGACCGAAAAAGGTTTTTTGGTTTCTTTTTTTTTTCCTTTCTTTTTGTTTATTTAAACTTTTTTTTTTTTTTAAATGTATCGTTCGCTACTTATATGCCGTAACGCGTTCTTAGGAAGACGAAATGGCTTCTCCACACTTCCGGTCATGCGGAAACCGGCAGATTTTGTATTTTTAGTAAGTTTTAGATTATATTCTTCAAAATAAAAAATAAAAAAGTATTGCCGAAAATTCCCCTATTCGCCTCCCTAACTATAGTAAGTATTCATCAGAAAACAGAGTGGTCAGAATTTTTATTGCCTACTAAATCCCACTGTCGGAAATTTCATGAAACTAATCCGTTTTGATCCGTTTTGGAAGGTCCAATCTAGTTAATAGCATAAAATTAGTAAAAAGCATACTGCTTCTGATATCAGTTATTACCATGCTAACTAAGCATCAATTCTGCTGACCAAGGTTCTTATTATTACTTTCTGATATACCTACATTTATGTACCTACTTGTAAATGAGCAATTGCCATTCCACTAAAAAACTCTTGAACTGAGTTTAAAATTTTAGGTAACCTTCTGCATCCTCGTGTATTGTGTCAAAGATCATTTGCGTTCACGGCTGAGCGATTAGTGCACTGTCATTACCATATCATCGCAGCAGGTGGGAATATAATGTGGAACAGTTAATGGAACGGCAGGAGTTTAGGCATGTTTTGAAGTTGCGAAATTTTGCTATAAGGACGAACGATTTCATAAGTTTAATAGATATTAGCCTCCTATTTCCTAAATGTGCCTTTACGATCCTGAAGGACTGTGCAATCAGATTTCGTCATCTCCAATATCAAAACAATGCGATGACATTCCTACTTCGTGCAACTCGCTTTTAGAAACATTTGCTGCCATCAGTGTTTTCATGTGTTTCCTAATAATAAATCTATAGAGTCTTTAAGAAAAAAGCATATGATCCGAAGACAGACAGTGAATCTGCTATTCTACTGATATTGAAAAGTCAAGTTACTTTTTGCCCCGTCTTTTGTTTTTCATCCTCGGAGTTAGACCAAATCGCACTCGTTACACGTTCACACAGAACTATGCTGTCAAGGTACGTATACCTAAAGTAGAGCTGCAGAATTTGTACTCCTATCACCTACAGATTAAGACAGTCCTTTGAATGTGTCATACATTCATGACGCAGGCCTCTACCAATCAAGCAACATGGAAAGCATTGGGGGAGGCCTATGTTCAGCAGTGGACGTCCTATGGCTAAGATGATTATGATGATGTCGTACCTTCATAATGGTTGTCGTCGTCATCGAGCTGGTGGCCGGCGCTGATCTGGCGGCACAGGTCCTCGTACTCGGCCCAGTAGGCCGCCAGCGCCGCGGGGTCGGGCGCGCGCGGTGGCAGCGGCAGCGCCATGCGCACCTCGGGCGACTCCTGCGCAGAAAACACGACATAAGTATACGAAACAATCTCAGTAATTTGATAGAGAGAGTATGGAAATGGTCGTAAAGGTAGCAGGGAAGCGCTGGATGCAGGCCGCTACCAATCGATTAACGTGGAAAGCATTAGGGGAGGCCTATGTTCAGCAGTGGACGTCCTATGGCTGAAATGATGATGATGATGATGTATGGAAATTTCTTTTAGAGCCAGCATCACGAGTGTGTGTTGAGAGGAATCTTTATGGCTTGTGTCCGTAAATATGTAGTTCGATAAGGTCATTTAGTAGGGTAATTTACACATTTACAGGGCAGATATGCACCATCCTAGACTGCATCCCACTTAACACCAGGTGCAATTATGGTCAAATACCTGCCTTGTTATGCATAAAAAATGTTATGCATAAAAAAATAAGGTGTAGGTCATAGTCTCTATTGCAAGTACGACTAGTTAGCTGTATATCTAATTTTTCAGAGGCAAATGAATGGTTTTGCCAACACTGACCAAGCTGTCCAGATGGTTTGGGGAGACCTGAATCCTGAAGCTCGCATATTTGTCCCTTACTCGTCATTGTGTAACTTTGGTAGTCGTCTTTTTTTACGTCACTTTAACTTGATACTGATGATAGAAATGTTTAGTCTCTAGATATCGAGGACAATAATTGCTATTTAATGGCAATTCCACTTTAATGCAGCCTGTCTGTGACACAAGTTCTATATCAAACAGTAACATGTGGTGAAAGAGCAATACAAATCGAGTATTAAAACAGGGCACGAGCGCGTGCGATATCAGACATTATATAGTGCCCTATTTAGTAAGCAATATTTTGCACAACATGCGCAAATTATAACAGAATCATATTAAACTCACGACGCTTGGGAAATAATACATTAGTAAATTCTATAGCAGCATCTGCGAGTTGAATCTGAATTGCATCACGCTCTACTTCTGCATTGAACTTTTGAAACCTAAATACTATCTGATCCTAAATTCTAATTCATATTATAATACCCTCGCACAAACAAAGGATGCATGAATTTCGTACAAAGATAATAATATCATTGCAAAATAGAGATAGGTTAGGTACCAGTACTGGATTTCTACCTCCTAAGGATTAGTAGTAATAAAAAGTCATAAAACTCATTTATTTTTGCAAATACCTAGGCTCTTAAAAAGCACTTTTACATGTCCCAGTATTAACCCTACCACAGCCTAACCTAGCACAATGGGCGATAGTACCTAATAATCACAATACCACTCCTGTGTGTCGCGCAGTCGGATAAAAAGCACACACAATAGTATATCATAGGTAGGAACCTAAACTCGATTAAATATACACAAGGAAACACAATATCACCGCTTAAAGAACTAAAGTGTTAAATAATGAGACGCTAACTCCTCATAATCGCATCTAAGCCGAAGTCGTGCCTTCCTCGCGGTGATCGTGATCAACATGCGGAATCGCGCAGACATTCAGGCTGTGTCTAACTAAGTAGGATCAATTGAGCGATTTGCTAACGTTTAATGTCTATCCTTTTCACACGCGAGCTATAGCAGATGAGCGACTTTTTATCCACGACAACAGAGTATGCGTTTAGAGTTTTTGTTTGTGTTTGCATCTGTTTGCTAAGCTGTTTCTTTAATTAAATTAGGATTCAATCTTACCATGTCCCTTTCAAATATTTTTTGTAGGTTTGGAAAAGTATATTAAACTTATTTAATCCTTTCTTGATTTAACATTAGAAATAAGCATTTTTGTATAATAAGTTGGGATTGTGGGGAGGCCTTTGTCCAGCAATGGACGTCATTTGGCTGAAACGAACGTAGGTATAGTTAGTAACGTTTTCAATTAAAAGTTCTAGGAATTTGATTAATGTTAATTTAATTATATGAATTTGGTAGTCTTCATGTAAGTACACAGTCGAAGGTTTCTGTAATTATTAACATTTATCTAACGACGAGCTAAAGTAGCGTAGTCTGTTTGGGGCCTAACACTGCTGCTTATGCTGATTTAGTTTGCTCACGATATTTTCCACTAAGGACCATTTACAATCCAATAACGTAACAGTTTCATTAATATTACCATTTAAGTTGATTCTAAATGAAGCGTTGATAAGGTAGGTATGTGAATAGCAATTTGGAACACATTCTGTAAGTTTTAAGTCTTTCGTTGTTCTTTACAAATAAAATTATCCGTCTAAAAATCTGTGATATTAATTCTTAATTGCATTTTGTTAAACTAGAAAGGAGTTCAACTTGAATATAACGAAGCATATAGGTAGATAGACTGAATTTAACACAATTTCTTTGAATCGAATCGCGCGCTGTTCGAAACAATTGAAACTCTATTGTCTGTCGCATGTCTTATTAATATAAATGCTGGTAACCTGTCTGTCTGGTTACTTTTCATGTTTAACCACTGGTTTTATAAAATGTAGAGACAGTTTGGGACCTAAGGAAAAACATAAGAATGTTTTTATCCCGGCTTTTAGAAGGTGGACATGCAGGCGATACTAAAGTCTTTCAATGACAGACTGAATTTCAGATGGGTCAAGCCAAGGCAAATCCTTATTAATATAAATGCAAAAGTAACTCTGTCTTTTACATTTTCTCGTATATACTACTAAACCGATTGAGAATTTTAAATGATAGAGAGTTTAAGACACAGGGAAAATCGTAGTTTTATCCCAGTTTTTCAAAGGGTGAACCGCATTATAGACTTTCAAACAGGCCGAATTTCAACCAGGCATTATTATAAACAATACAAGTACGGCCGCACCTCGTACGAAATGCAAAACTATCGCTCTGTGGACGCTCCGCCGCGCGTTAGCATACCGCGATAACGCAAGGTCGACGCCGAAGAAAGAGGCGGAACCATGTACTTGCCATAGAATGGACAGGGTTTAATACTTCCTAGCTTGAGACAGGTGTAATACTGTCGTAGCTATTTTATAGGTTGACATATAGAAGCCACAAAATAGATAATAACAGATGACAATCGCGCTTGCACTGGTTTAGACTGGTTTGTGATTACTGGTGATTTCTTGTCCGTGAGCGTTTTTTATGTGTGTGTTGCCCGAGCGCACTTTATATGTGAGCAGATTGTCTTCTGCTCCTATCTATTTTATGTAGAATCTCTATCATACCTAAACAGCAGCAGCTATCGTCAAGATATTTGTATATCAGACTTATCAAGCAATAAAAGATAAATAATGATAAAAACATTCCACAGTAATTTATCGGTCACATCTTTTTTTTAAATCAATAATTGCATTTATGGTCAACAGTAAGGCCCGGTTCCTGAATTGAAAATTACAGCTTGAAGCTCTTTTACCTACTCAAGGAAAAGTTCATACTTAATTAGAAGATGACCACGCTCAAGCCAAAAATATCAATTCAAAAACTGGGGCTTAGTCGCATTGATTCGAAAATTAACATACAAACATAATGAATATGTTTTAAGTTGTATTTCCTTAAAAGTTCGCAATCCAAAATAAAATTGACCCGCATGTTCTGAGAACCCATGATTCACCGTTCTGCACAATATTAACAAAGCAATCAGTTTCATTGTGCTAATCGACAAAGAACTTAAAACCTGATTAATTTGAAACATTTTAAGTTACAAGAGGCAAAATAATGAAGAAGAAATTCTTCAAACTGTCATCAATTTATCTCTCTTTTTATCTGACTTTCTAAAGTGCTGGTCAAAATTGAACGAATATTTTTGATTTGATTTAAATTGATTAGGCATTTAATAAAAATCGATATGGAATTTAAAGTTTATAAGAGTAAGTAAGGAAATAAACCAAATAGATGAATACTTAGGCTGAGTTGCACCACCTAACTTTAACAGTAATAAATGATAACCGTGCTTTTTGTATGGAGTTTGACAGATTTTTGACGTTTCTCAAAGTTAAAGTAATGTGATTGTGTGTGATGTCCTTTTTTGTTTTAGGTACGATAAGTCCGCTTAGTTTTGCAGTTGAATTATTATCTTTTTTTTTTTTATTCATAACATTGTGTAAAAGCTGCGCACGTGACATTGGCGGAACAGTGTGCCCCCAGTGGCGAAAAAACACAAGTCCATCGCCATCAACAAATGAAGAAGAAGAAGAAGATGGTGAAACCCAGCCTTAGTACATGGAATAAATGCGCGGATTAAAGTTGTCGAGCATTATATTTTGCAAGCCGTAGGCAACAGAACTCTAGACGAGGTAAGCACGTCCTTAAACGACGTAAACAAATATAGAAAAATAAAGGACATTAAAAATGTTATCTTATGTGCTGTATGATCTCAAAGACGTTTGATGAATTTTAATCAGATTCCCAAACTGGAAGTAACATAATTCCGAATCACGGGTGCGCCAAAGTTCACCTAAATTTTCAACTCCGAAAATTGGAAGTCCGAAAATGTTCTTCCTAAAATTTTTCATCCTAACAATCACAATTCCTAACTACTCTGTCTCTAATGTTCATAATTCCGAATCATTCAACTTCATAATGTCATTACCAATAAATATCTATTATACTTTTATTTGTTCTCCTAGATTTTCTAAACATAACCATATTTTACACTATTATTCAAAGTCATATCTTTTTTGTTTAGATTTCTTTCTTTGACGATATATTAAAGTTCAAGTTTGTTGGCATTAGCACGTATACTTGAGTCCCGCTCCAGTCATTCAGTCAAGTTCCAGAAACGAATCGGTCT
>NW_021134641.1:0-626 GCF_004193835.3 Ostrinia furnacalis
ACAGACAGGACGGACAGACAGGACGGACAGACAGGACGGACAGACAGGACGGACAGACAGGACGGACAGACAGGACGGACAGACAGGACGGACAGACAGGACGGACAGACAGGACGGACAGACAGGACGGACAGACAGGACGGACAGACAGGACAGACAGACAGGACAGACAGACAGGACAGACAGACAGGACAGACAGACAGGACAGACAGACAGGACAGACAGACAGGACAGACAGACAGACAGAGTTACTTTCGCATTTATAATATTAGTTGGGATAATTAACACTAATTTTCATTCCTCTCAGAGCAAAACAATTAGGTATATTATAAATATTGACTATGCAATATTATTACTTGAATTAAAAATAAAATAAGGTCCTTTGAATTTTAAGATACCTAAAACTTTTTTTCACCAATGGTTTTGGGACAAGTAAGTATACCAAATCACCTACTTGCAATGTTAATATTGTCTCGAAAAGCCTTGTAAAGGACTACGACAAACATTTTAACACCAAAATCAGCTCAATCGGCCCAGCCGTTCTCGAGTTTTTATCAGAGTAACGAACATCAATTCATTTTTATTTATATATATATGTCGGCGCGCGGGGCGCAATAAATTAAATA
>NW_021134642.1:0-986 GCF_004193835.3 Ostrinia furnacalis
TACTATAAGTTGATACTCATAAAAGACTACCGCTAATCTTACCTATAGTCAGACTATGTATTAGAAAAAAAATTAATGTTATTTAGTTTTGCAGGCCAGTCTATGTAAAAAATAATGTTCAAAGCTCGTACGCTCGTTTCAATTTACTTTTTTTTTTAATGCATAACAATAATGCTTTGTATGATATTTACATTACCTGCCTTTGTATATGTTACGGCTAAAGATAGGTGTGAACATAAACTTAAGATTAGCCGGCTAAACTTAAGTTTATCTTCGAGAAGCAGCTAAAGTTCGATAACATGTTAGTTTGCGTCGTGATATTCCATCTTTAGCTGGCTAATGTGCACATTAGCCAAAACGAAACGGCTAAAAATATATTCGATGGGCGCGCCAGGCCAGCGGAGGGCTTGAGAGGGCGGTGGGGAGACAACGCGCATTTTGTAATTTTAAATACCTACAGAAGATTCTGTAATGACCAAATGGTTCCTTATTATTTTATTTTAATGATTAGGTAGATATTGTTTTAAGTAATTAATAATTTGTTATTGTAATAATTGTAATTTTGAATACCTACATAGGTACATAAAAGTATGTGTAATGAAAGTGATTATTTTTTAATAAAGTTTTCGTGTCAAAATAGTAAACATTATTACATTGTTTCCTTTTCGATTTCCTTCTACATTTTTAGCCAAGGGCCTGCGGTTACACTTAAGTTTAGCCGGCTAAAGATAGAAGAAATTAACATTAACACCTCGTCCTAGATAAACTTAAGTTTAGCCGGCTAATCTTAAGTTTATGTTCACACCTATCTTTAGCCGTAACATATATATTATAATACATTACAGGTACTCGTAAGTACGTCATATTATATATTTTCTGAGATTAAAGGAGTACGAGCAATATCTAAGCTAGCGAGCTAAGATTAAATCTGATGTACCTATAATTAAAAAAATAAAAAAATATTTTTCATAAACAAGCTTTTAATG
>NW_021134643.1:0-709 GCF_004193835.3 Ostrinia furnacalis
CTATTGTCTGCAATAATTTGTTTACTATAGCTTCTGGTAACATTATTTCACGACAATTCCATCTTGAAACATCTATTTTAAGTATCCTATGACAGCGATACAAATCCGATTCTATAATTACTCCATCATCCACAGTATTACTTACTGATTCACCAACTTGATTATTATTTTCTGCTTCTTTCTGCATCCATAAATTGATGTAACATGATATCGTCATCACTATTCATTAAAGATCCACCAATTTGTTTGTTTTCTGCTTCTTCTGCATCCATGAACTCATGTAATACAATATCTTCTTCATCAAATTCATCAATTATTTCAAAACTATTCCAATTAACTGATTCAATATTTGTTCCTTCTTGTACGATATTTGATGTTTCTTCTTCCGGTTCCAAATTGATGATTTCTTCGACATATTCAATTTTTTCAACTGGTTCATCCTTGATTATTATTTCTTCAACGTCATCTTCAATAACAATTATTTCAACTGGTTCATTCTTAACTGTTATTTCTTCTATCTTAATTCTCTTATTTACTGGTGCTTCATAAAATTCACTATCCTTCTGCCTATCTAATATTGATTTTAATATAATTTTTTTACTTGTACTAAAACAAGATAAGTGTTTCTTATGTGTCCTATAAAAACTTAGGTAGTCACCTAAGCCTAATACCTTGCAATTAGGACACACAAAATAATTGTTTCCATAAA